>NC_057808.1:3882434-3893334 GCF_018294505.1 Triticum aestivum | reverse complement strand
ACGAACCCACACACTATATCTCTCTACGTTTGTATCTCTCTCACACAACCCCACGTAGGTGGTGTACGTATACAAGAAGAGAATAGGTGCACCGTGTATGTACTCACGCTTCGTGCCCAGCCACACCCGTGCGGGTACACAATGGAGCTCATTTCTGTACGAAATGGTAGCCCACGTGCTAATTTGAACGCGTGTAGCGGTTGTTTACCTACGGAGGTCGTGTACCACGCATGCACGAAACAAAGTTCGACTTGATGCGTTGGCGCGTTATTTTTAAATAAAGATATATCGCTCAATGGCACGTACACAGAATATAAAATGATTTTTATGGAGAAAAAGGTAGTCCGCTCCACTATATACAATGGAGCCTCCCTGCCTGGTTTGTCTCTCTTCAGAGTATCTCACACAAGGCTGCGGTGGCCTCTCTCTCTCTCTCTCACCGTTGGTCACTGATCCGACCGCATCCCGTCCGCCGGTGGAAAGGGAGGACGTGCATCGTTTCTCCGTTCGACGGCGCCGAGGCAGCACGTCCCGATCTGCGGTACACGTCGTTCTCTCTGACCAAGCTCCGGCGCGGTAGGGCCTACGCCACCTGCTCGCTGCCGCGGTATGGGCAGATTCCGCCCGCCGCCGCTCACCTTGTTACATCCCGACGACCTCCAGGTATCCCCTCCGGCCTTGATACACTGCCCGTCTTCCCACGTCGCTGCATGTGGATCTTCCATAGTTCTTTGCACAAAACGTAGCTCATCCGGCGTACTTTCCATATTGCAATCTCGTCCTCGTACCGTTTTAGACAAACACAACTGTGTTGTTATCTTCCCTTAGGACAAGGAATATGCTTCTTTTTTGTCGTTGCAACTGTCATCAACAATATTTGTCTTTTTACAAATTTCAAATGGGCATATTTTAGAGTGTAGATTCACTCATTTTGCTTCGTATGTGTACTCCCTCCGTTCCTAAATATTTGTCTTTCTAGAGATTTCAACAAGTGACTACATACAGAGCAAAATGAGTGAATCTACTAAAATATGTCTATATACATCCGTATGTAGTAGTCCATTTGAATCTCTAAAAAGACAAATATTTGAGTAGTCACTCGTTGGAATCTCTAGAAAGACAAATACTCCAGAGTATATTTAAAAACCGAGGGGTAGTGCACAGCCGCATGGGAGACTCAGACCAGTCGTTGCGCCGCATTAATAGTGAGTAATGAGCAGTCAAATCATAAGCCCCACCTTTTCCACTCTAAGTTGCTCGGAAGAAGCAACCATCAATACGCTCTTCTTTGAATCCGCTCATACTACTCCATCCGTCACTGTTTATAGAGCGCGCTTCACAAAAAGACAAACTCTCTGGGACCAAGGCGACTAGCGATCGGCCTGAAAAATAGCATTGGTAGTTATAGCACGGCGTCTATTAATAGAGGAAATAATGCGTACACACATGCATTGAGTGCTTCCACCCCCGGTACACACATGCATGCACTTACTCCACTCCGTAGTACTACATCGAGAGAAAATTGCGGTTACCACGCCCTAATTAATTGAGCATTAAACCAAACACGTCTAAAGTCTCTCTGGTAGTGGAAATGCATTGAGAGAAATGCATCATGATGAAGCGCGCCCTGTAAACTGTGACGGAGGGAGGAGTAGTATGAAGGTGCAAAACCAAGTACGCGTATGGCCAGTCGGTCAACGCACCTTCTCTTGGCATATCACTGACATGTGGGACCGGAGTGTGAGCAAACCGATCTCAATTGACGGCAAAATGGCCAACCCGCCGTTCCTTGAGAGAAACAAGGAGCGAGAACACACAGACGGGCTCGCACGGAGGCCAAGATATATTTGAGCATGGTTGATCGATATCATCATTAGATGTTGGACTGCCGTTTTCCGCCCTTCTCCGGAATAAATGTGTACTTTATCAGAGATTAATAAAAATAAGCGTACAGATGCTCCACCATGCGGTTCTAGTAGTAGTACTACTCGTACTACTAAACCTTGTGCTTGGCTCTGCACCTGTTCATGAAGTCGAACAATGATGGTACTCCGCATGTTCGGTACTATAGTGTATGCCTCTGGCAATCTGACACCGAATGAACTGATGCATGCCCACCGCCTGGGCGAGGGTACGTTGCATTAGTCAAAAGGCGTAAGCGAGCTTCACCTTGTCCTGCAAGCTTCTCCTCGTTCTGTGATTTGACGGGACACACCAACAAGTAGTGCTAGTCCATACTCCCTCCTTTCCGGTTAATATGGCTTAATCTTTTTTGCAGGTAAATGAGAGAGCTTTATTCATATATAAGCATTCTTAGGACGATCAGCCAAGACACTGGTCACTAGGAAGCGAGGTACCCCACAAAAAAAGTAGGAAGCGAGGTGTTTCATCAAGCCAGCTCTCGGCCACATTCAAAGTGCAGCAAGCATGGTTCACACAAAGATGCGCCGCAAGTTTTGCTGACCTGTTTACATGCTGAATAACAAAAAAAGAGGAAATATTACTGAGTGCTCCTATTTGTAACAGGATATGAGCCAGAATTAAGCGAGAATTGTGGCGAGTGTTCCATGCAATCAACTTCCATTATCACATGCGAGAACCCTCAAAGAGAACCAAATGTGTTGAAGATTTCTTTATCACATTTTAAAAATATAATAAGAGTGCAGACGCTCCTCCATTCGGTTCCTAGTACTAGTATAGTAGTACATACCTCTATAGACTATAGTAGTAGTACTAGGCGCGGCTTTTTTGCTCCTAGGTGCATATGCACCCATTGTCGAAAACACACATTTTGAAAAGTTGAAAAATTCGGAACAAAAATCCCGCGTGTATATCCGGACATTTTATGTCCGTTCACAAGGTTTCGGTGAAAAACGACGCTTTTTGTGGCTTGTGTAAAAAAGATAAAGAAATGCCTCGTGAATAGTTAGAATGAAGCATCAGAAATTGTCTTTTTTACACAAGCCACAAAAAACGTCGTTTTTCACCGAAACCTTGTGAACGGACATAAAATGTCTGGATATACACGCGGGACTTTTGTTCCGAATTTTTCAACTTTTCGAAATGTGTATTTCGACAATGGGTGCATATGCACGTAGGAGCAAAAGGGAATATCCCTAGTACTAGTACTAGTAAACTTTGCGCTTGGTTGTTCGCCTCTTCGGGAAGTGCAACAATAATAGTACTAGTATAGTGTATGCTTCTGGCAATCTGACACCGAATTAACTGTTGCACGTCCACCGCCTGAGCGAAGGACAGCTTGCATTAGTCAAAAGTTTCTCCTTGTCCTGCGAGCCAGCGCGCAAGCCCTCGCGTCCTGCAAGCTTCTCCTCATTCGGCAAGTTGACGGGACACAACAAAGTAATGCTAGTCCATACTGCCTCCTCTCTCCGGTTAATATGGCTTAATTTCAAACGAGATAAATACACTGTCTGTCACTATATATTTGTAAAAGTACGGTCAGTGGACTTCATAATACGCTCATTGCGCTCAATATATACATTTTCCGGTGTTTATACGGTCACTAGCTCACCCTGGCTGAGTATGTGTGTGCATGCACGTGTAGGTTGAGCACTTGAGCGTGACCGTGTGTGTTCTGTCGTGTGCTCGGACATGCATGCATTAGGGCGTCGCGCGCGTTTTTGCGTCCATGTGTACGTGTGACTGTTGCATACACGTAGGGGGAGTACGTGTAGGGGCCACTAAAGGAGCAGTCAAATCACACAGTAAGTTAGTCGGAAGAAGCAACCATCATTTCACTCTTCAATGACACGTACGCAATATAAAATGGTTGATATGGAGAGCTCCATCGTCGGGTCCTTTTCCATCTGCATGATCTCGCCCTCCTCGTGCACAACCATCTCTCGCTTTATTAGGGCCGGGGCATTACAAAGCTTTACCGTCACATATTCATACTACTTCAAGGTGCATTAAATCAACACATGCAAGTATCAAAGGAGAGTCACGGCATGCATGCATGCGTTGTAGTTAATGCATCGGTAAACGCAAATTATTGAAATATATCGAGTGTAGTGCTTTGATGTGTCGCGTCAACTCGTACAAGACCGAAAAGTTTGATTACTACAACGCCCTCTTGCCTTAACCGCACCTGCCTTTGGCTGCATGACAGGTGGGCCACCGACCTGTTGGGCCCACCTATCATGGACGCAAAGGCAGGAGCAGTAAGTCAATGAAGCTGCGTCCCTCCCTCGCCCATGAGCATGGTGGCTGGCAGGACTAGGAGAAGCTTTCGTTCGCTACACGCTCTCCCTCCCGTACGTGGTGGACATGCAGCAGTTCAATCGGTGTCAGATGGCCAGAAGCATACTGTAGTACTCCTCCACTACAGTAGAACTCCATCATTTTGTTCGACTTCCCGAAGAGGCGAAGAGCCAAGCGCAGCCCGGACGCTCGTGTGGCAGTTTCATGTGTAGAGTAGTCTAGGATAGCGTGTACCGTGCCTGTAAGCTTAAAATCGTTGGGATCGGCTACATGCTATATTTTTTTGATTAAAATAATCTTCTGGCCCTACCTATCGTTCTGGTGATTCTAGTTTGCATGCTCATCTGGTCAAGACAGGAATATATATTTTAATTTGTGGTGGGGTAAATGTTAGAGGTTGCAGCAAATGGAGTATTGTACACTTCGGGTCTTTCAGCCAAGTTTAGAGGCGACCATGTGGGGCCAGTGCTATGATGTGTCGCGTCAACTCGTACAACGAGGAGAAGCTTGATTTTACTACTACACGCCTTCTCCCTCGCCCATGCGCGCGGTGGCTCGCAGACGAGGACATGCTTTTGCTTATAGTACTACAACAAGCTATTCCTCCCGCTGGCGGTGGACGGACATGCAGCAGTGGATTCGATACTGTAGAAGCAGTAGTAGTAACATCATTGTTCGTCTTCTCGAAGAGGCGAAGAGCCAAGTGCAACCCGAACGTGGCAGTAGCGAACCTTGGAGCACGCATATAGCCACACTCTTGCATGAGACAAAACTGCTATGTGAGCCCACTATTGTAGTACTCCCTCCGTCCGGAAATACTTGTCGTCAAAATGAATAAAAGGGGATGTATCTAGATGTATATTAGTTCTAGATACATCTTTTTCATCCATTTTGATGACAAGTATTTTTGGACGGAGGGAGTACTTGCTAGTATAGCCCTGTAAACCAGAAAGGAGTATTTTCCTTTCTAGAGATTTCAACAAGTGACTAGACTACACCGAGACGGAGTACATATGGAGCAAAATGAGTGAATCTACACCATAAATAAATACATAGTTCTCTCGTTTTCCTCTCGGCCTTGGTCGCGGTGCACAATATTGAGTATACTAGCACTATCGTCTTGAAATTTACGAGCGATAGACCCGAGCGGTAGTCGCCTCCATAGGTGCTTGAATGCCAAGGAGGGAGAGGGTAGTGGTTCCCGAGACGTTGAACGGTCAATGATGCATCCTCAAATTACTCTACATGCAGAGCGAATTAATTGGAGAAGCAGAATAGAGCCAGCACGATGTGAATGCAACAGAGTTTGGATTCTCATATAAAGGCGCCCCACCACTCCAATCCATCTACTCCTTAGTCTCTGCGCAACACTGCTCACTCCAATCCAAGACCAAGTGACCAGAAGCCAGAAGCACCTATGGAGGCGATGGACGCGAGCAGCAGTCGGCTGTGCCAAACCATCCAAGGCGCCGGCCTGCGGCCCCGCACCACGCAGCATTTCCAGACGGTGCTGGCGACCGCCGGCATCGTAGCCCTCGCCGATGTCGGCTTCGCCTCTCGCATGGACGACATGATGGTCAACTCCATCCGCAATTTTGCCGCCGTCAAGAAGCGCGCGGAGGACCTTGCCGTACTGCTCCAGCCCGCGTGCCCAGGCTCCTCGTTGCCTGCCACCCTCATCGGCCTCCATGGTGACGAACTCTTTCAAGCCCTGGTGGCCCTGCAGTTGCCGGAGGTCGCGATGAAGAATGTGCACCACGAGGCCACGCTCGTCGTGCAACGCCTCGCCATGCAAGAAACCGTCGACCTGCGCATCCACGTCTACGAGGAAATCGTCTACATAGGCCACTACAAGGCCAGCAAGGACAGAAAGACGTTGGCCTTCTTCCAGCGCCTGGAATCTTTGGACGCCATTGTTCAGAATCACGTCGACCTGGCCACGAAAGCCGCTGCTACTTAGCCGTCGTTCGGTGGGCCGGCGCCCTGAGTCGAGGAGGTGGACGTCGTTGATGGATGCATCTCTTCTTCTTGCCTCCTGTAACCAGCACTGCGTCGCCTCGTGGCCTTAATGTTTTATTAGTATAGGAGTATATGGCATTTTTATTCGAGTAGTAACGTTTTCACGGTGAGGTGGGGCCGCAGTTGAGCAAACCGACCATCGGCAAATCCCCACCCCGCCCACCGGGCGTCGGCTGAGTTTAGAATTAGAAGAGAGAAATGAGGGAGAAGAGCTAGCTGTAGCACAGACGCTGTTGTCAGATGGGACTCGCGTTGATAGAATAGGAGTACTGAGCACTCGTACCTCTTTTTTTTATGGAAAAGCAGTCGTATGTCTAGTATTACCACTAGTTGGGTGCGTGCGACCTATACCTGTCATCACTTTAGGTCTCCTTTTCGAACGGCAGCTACGCTTCACCGTACATATTTTTTCACGCATTTATCCTCCTATATGTACTCCTAGTCTATTTCCACGTGCTCCCTTTCGCCGACATGTGGGACATAGAGCATCTGGGTCGTAGTGCATGCACGACTCGGAGCATATGTCGGGGTACTTTACATTTCAGACCTCACGAATTACATGCAAACCCCCCGCGGAAGAATAAATAAATAAATGAATTACTACATGAAACCGGATTATTTTTGTAGAAACCGGAGCACGTTCATTAAATTTTGGACATAACACGTTTATAAAAAACTACCGGGCCTAAACCAGTCTAAGGGCCTCTTTGATTCGCAGGATACTGAAAACACAGAAATGGGGAAAGTATGATGGCGATGAACCGAGACGAGGAGAACTCTACTAACTCAGTTAGAGGTTAGAGTAAGATTCTAACCCTGAACTAACTCTAAACCAAAGAGGTGTATGGATGGCAGGGTTAGATTGACAATAAATGTTCTTTCTCAATCACTACACAACACTGCTCACTCCAATCCAAGACCAAGTGACCAGAAGCCAGAAGCACCTATGGAGGCGATGGTCGCGAGCGGCAGTCGGCTGTGCCAAATCATCCAAGGGGCCGGCCTGCGGCCCCGCACCGCGCAGCGTTTCCAGACAGTGCTGGCGACCGTCGGCGTCGTAGCCCTCGCCGACGCCGGCTTCGCCTCTCGCATGGACGACATGATGGTCAACTCCATCCACAAGTTCGCCGCCGTCAAGAAGCATGTAGCGAAAGCTCCTACTAGTCCTGCCAGCCACCATGCTCATGCGCGAGGGAGGGACGCAGCTTCATTGACTTACTGCTCCTGCCTTTGCGTCTATGACAGGTGGGCCCAACAGGTGGTTGGCCCACCTGTCATGCAGCCAAAGGCAGGTGCAGTTAAGGCACCGGAGCTCAGTCCGCGTGGGAGAGGGCGTTGTAGTAATCAAACTTCTCGGTCTTGTACGAGTTGACGCGACACATCAAAGCACTGCACTCGATATAAGTCTTTTTACACATTTCAAATGGACTACTACATACGGATGTATGTAGACATATTTTGCTTCGTATGTAGTCACTTGTTGCAATCTCTAGAAAGACTTATATTTGGAAACGGAGGGAGTACAACGCATGCATGCATGCCGTGACTTACCTTTTGATACTTGCATGTGTTGATTTGATGCACCTTGCCAAATTTTGACTATAAATTTAACTAGCCAAATTTTCATGCATGTCACAAAAAGTTACGGGGCTGTTTGGATTGTGACTATGTTTGTCTTATGTTGCCACATTATTTTTCCCACACTTGCCACACTTGCCTAACTTGAGTTGCTCAAATTGTTAGACACACTTTGGCTTGCCTAAGGGAATCTTGCCACACTTTTTGTGTCTATGACATGTGGGGTTCAGTGCTAATAAAAAAATTATTCTCTTAGGTGTGGCTAATAAAAAAGACTTATATTTAGGAACGGAGGGGGTAGAAAATATAAATAATAATGCATGTTGGGGCAACCCACGTT
Source organism: Triticum aestivum (assembly GCF_018294505.1). Lineage (NCBI taxonomy): Eukaryota > Viridiplantae > Streptophyta > Magnoliopsida > Poales > Poaceae > Triticum > Triticum aestivum. Next base: position 3,885,176 of record NC_057808.1, on the reverse strand, counting down.
TCCGATAATTTTAGCCGTGGGCTTGTTCACAATTTTTACGAGGGGGTGGTTGTTCATTTAATGGAGGGACTTGTACCAGACATGAACGATACAAAGTGTGACCTGGCACACCGTAACACCACTTGGAACAAGCGGGTAGCTATCTCAAAAAAAAACCAACAACTAAAAAAATGGCGACCTGGCACATAGTACACAATTTAAACGATTGTTTTGATGGAGTGAAAAAGGAAAACTACCCCACTACGTATATATAGGCCGGAGCCTCCGCGCTTGCTTGCTAGGGTTGCTCTATTCACACACTCTCATCCTCTCCAGATCTAAACAAGATAGGGGTGGTAACACTGTCTTTCTCCCTTCAAAAGACACTGTCTTTCTATCCTCACTGCTGGTTACAGATCCGGACGTATCCCCCTCCGCCGGTGAAGGGGAGGAGGGGCAGCGTTTAGACCGTCGTCGACAGCGAGGGAGGAGACCCACTGCCGTCCGCACCGTTATCTCTGGCCAAGCGCCGGTGCGGGAGGTCCTCCGATCCCTTCGTCATTGCCCTAGTGTGGGCGGATCCGGCCTCCCGCCGCCCACCTATCCACATCCCGACGACCTTCAGGTATATCTTCCTTCGAAACCTCCTTAGCTCTACTTCCCCAGCTCACTATGTCGCTCCATGTGCATCATTTTCTACCTCTCAGCCCCTCTCGATCGGATGGTCCAACGTCACCTATTTTTTTCCTCTATTGTTAGAGGTAAAGCTACTTCATGGAGTCGAATCTTGTACTTGGTTCAAACAAGAATAAAGTGGGGGTGGGGGAATTTAGTAGTATGTAGTACATCGGAGATGGTACAAACAGGAAGGAAAGGGGGTGAAAGTAGTACAGACTGGTCATCCAACCGGTCCCTTGGTCGAAAAGGGAAATATAGGGGTAACGCTGTGCACAGTGGTATGACCAGGACTAGATTTTCTATCCACACATAGGAGTAGGTGGCTAGAGTGAACAAAAATGGGACCAACCCAGATATGTTTCTTGGATGTTTGTTTCTCGGGGCAAAAAACTATGAATCACCACTTTATACCCCTGTTTAGGTACATGGTGCTGGACTGCTGGTGCACCCACTATCCCATGCCCTTATACCAAATATTTAGCTGTTCTTAATCTAATGCCCCTGGTAAAAATGAAGCCATGCCACTATTATAAGCATGACAAGTTTAGCCAAATGTTTTTGCCTGTAATTGTTTGAGACTCTGACTTTTTCCTCTGTAGCTTTTTGTGCAAACAGGGATATCCATTTCACCTGGTTGTTGTTGTGACCTTTTGGTGCACTGCACAAAACTCTTCTTAAAATAAGTGACTTTTGTGCTGTTTAACTAGAATGTCAGAATGGAACAGTTGGTTCATTTCGGTGGAACTGCACAAAGGGAGATCTGTGTTCCAATCCTCATCATCCATATTAGCACCATAACCTTCCTTTAGGTAAGAATGATATTTAATGCATGTGTTCATCTCTATTTTGCGACTGCCATGAGAAAATAATGCTATTTTTTACTAGTACACTTGTACTCCCTCACTGACAAAACCAATTCTGAAATAGAAGGCCAATCATGTACTTGGTTTCACCAACTGGTGAGGAGAATGAGAAACAGAGCATGAAGAGGAAGAAGAAGAAGAAGAAGAAGAGTAAACAGTGCCAAGGCAATCTTGCTGAAGCCAGAGGCCTCAGTCGACGTCATTCAAGGGCTCCGGCAACGACTACCTTACATGTGAGACGATCCTCCAGGGAGCCCTTCCACTTCTGCTGTCTCACTTAATTAATTAGGAGTACTTAAGCACCACTAATTTATTGCTGCCTAATTTTCCTGTCGGAGTTAAACAAATCTTTAGTGGCACCCTATGCTGAATCATGTACGTGTGTATGTTTGTCTATGGAGGTGAATCATGTGGTGGAGCAGGGAGGGAATGCTAACTTTACCCATTAAGATAATGAGGGTGCTTCTATTTGTTAGTGTATGTTTCATCAACTAGTCCCACTATTACAGTAATCTCACTCTCTCAATATATGTGCCAACAGGGATGCTCGATTTTGGTGGAACTGCACAAAAACTTTGGGTGCTTCATTGCCTCGACAGCTTCCTTCCTTTCCTGTTAGTTGATGTCTACTACGCAACCTTCTCCTTGTAGACGTTGTTGGGCCTCCAAGTGCAGAGGTTTGTAGGACAGTAGCAAATTTCCCTCAAGCAGATGACCTAAGGTTTATCAATCTGTGGGAGGTGTAGAATGAAGATGGTCTCTCTCAAACAACCCTGCAACCAAATAACAAAGAGTCTCTTGTGTCCCCAACACACCCAATACAATGGTAAATTGTATAGGTGCACTAGTTTGGCGAAGAGATGGTGATACAAGTGCAATATGGATGGTAGATATAGGTTTTTGTAATCTGAAAATATAAAAACAGCAAGGTAACTAATGATAAAAGTGAGCGTAAACGGTATTGCAATGCTAGGAAACAAGGCCTAGGGTTCATACTTTCACTAGTGCAAGTTCTCTCAACAATAATAACATAATTGGATCAAATAACTATCCCTCAACATGCAACAAAGAGTCACTCCAAAGTCACTAATAGCGGAGAACAAACGAAGAGATTATGGTAGGGTATGAAACCACCTCAAAGTTATTCTTTCCGATCAATCCATTGGGCTATTCCTATAAGTGTCACAAACAGCCCTAGAGTTCGTAGTAAAATAACACCTTA